>NC_051185.1:82512161-82538756 GCF_013339695.2 Rhipicephalus sanguineus | reverse complement strand
ATGGCCGTAAGCTAAGTTTTTGTGAGGCTGCTTTCCCAATTGTGCATAGCAGTGAAGCCCACTCAGAACCCCGATGGCGGCGTCTTTGTGTCGTGGGTAACTCTGCACAATGGTTCTAACTTTGATGCCTATGTTCACAACTTGGCCATTCATACCAATCTGGCCTCCGCCGTACCATCTTGGTGATGTGTGATAAATAACTCCGCAGGTCATTAAGCTTCGCATGGTGCTATGGCTTCTCAATCTTTTACTTGCGAAAAACTTTGGGGACGCTTGAGCGTCTGAGTTAAGACGCGAACTTCGGGAAGCTTTTGAAATTCACAAGGTAAATCAAGATTGCTTCAGTACCCCCTCCTCTGCCCTTACGGGAAAAGAAATCGTCGTTGTCGAGTGCTAAGTGTGATTTTGTGAGTGCGAAAAAATTGTGATTGGAGGTGTGTCTTAGGCCAAGCTATAGTGTATGATGTTGTTTGAGGTCACGTGTTCGTTCATATTTGTTGCTTCGAAAGCGGTACTAAATATTTAGTTATTGTTTTTTTTTATTCAATATACCCCTAAGGGCCCTCTTTGGAGGGTATTACATTAGGGGGAGGGGGCGGGTACATTCGAAAAAGAAGCGGAAAAAAGACATACAACTGTGGAACATATATAAAAGATGGAATTATTACATCATTAGAGCAGGAACATCAAGTATAACACAAATATAAAAGCTTTGACATTTTGTGATGACAAAACATGTAAACATATTAACAGTGGTAGTTGCAGCATTACATTAAACTCACACTGATGCTAAATGTATTGTTTCGTACATAACAAAAGCAGGTAGTGCTATCAGTCTAAGTAAACTTTTCACGGAAGAAAGCTTGAAAAGATGATAAATTAGTTTCAGTCGCTATGTATGATGCTAGGTTATTCCATTCAATGATTGTTCCTGGTATAAATGATTTAGCGTAAGGAGATGAGCGGCAAATTATGCGCGCTACTTTGTTATCATGGTCATGGCGCAGGAAGACAACGTGGGGTGAAACAAAGAAGTCATTGTGAAGCCTGCGATCATAGTACAGTTTATGTAATAAGGTTAGGCGAGCAAACTCACGTCGATGTGATAGCGGTTCCAACGCGGCTCGTTGCTTTAGTGCTGTGACATTCGTGAAGCGGGAAGAATCGGAGTGGATGAAGCAAGCAGCACGGTTTTGCAAGGATGCAATGTTGTGGATGACATATGTTTGATCAGGATCCCATATTGCAGAAGTATATTCAATTTTTGGGCGGATGAGTGTTATGCGAGCTGGTTTTTTTAAGTGGGATGGCGCATGCTTGAGACCACGCTTGAGAAGACCGAATGCTTGGTTAGCTGATGCTAATACAGTGTTAATATGGTAGTGCCAAGTTAAATCAGACTGAAGATGGACACCAAGGTACTTATAGGTTGATGTAAGTTCAGTGCTAGTATTATTGAGTAAGTAGGTTGTACAGAGGCGAGTGGAATCGTTAGTGAATGACATTACCTTTGCTTTAGACGCATTTAGAGACATTAGCCATGAGGAGTACCAAGTTCTCACTTCCTCAAGGTCAGTTTAGAGGGCATGGCGGTCAGCATCATTAGTAATTTTTCTATATATAACACAATCATCTGCGAATAATCAAATTTTAGAGGAAACACGTTTTCGCAGATCATTAGTAAAAATTAAGAAAAGTAGGGGACCAAGAACACTGCCTTGAGGGACTCCAGAGGTTACGGGAACAAAAGAAGAGTTAGAGCCATTAGAACATGTGTATTGCTGTCTATTGAAAAGAAACTCTTTAATCCAGGCGATAACGTTAGGATGAATATTGCTACATGTAGGCTGCCGGAATCCATATTGTCGACGCGCGTGTGCGCCCGACGAAGAGGACGAAGGTCACGCCGATTACTGATGTACTTCTGGCACGTGACATCACTGTGCCTCACTGCGTCATAACTATAGCCGCTAACCGGGTACATCTCCCCGTCATAAATTTCGGCTTCACGAAGCAAGTCCTCCCTCAAGGCATCTTAATCGCCACGTTGCGGTCCTTAGCCGATGACCACGTCACCTCTTTTGCAGCAGACGTATGCTCCAATATTCCTTGTCGCCCACCCGATACCACAAGCCTCGACATGGCATTACGCCCATGATTGCCCCAGACCTCCCCCCAGCGCAATCAGCCGCCCTCATCCGCCTTTGGCTTCTTACCGCGAGATCTTTGACCTTGACAATCGACCACTCGGCCAAACTTCTCTTGTGCAGCACCGTATCAACACAGGTGATGCTGTTCCCATTCACCGTCGACCGTATCGGGTGTCCGTATCGGAGCGCCAGATTATTCAAGAAGAAGTAAACAAGATGTTAGCTAAAGGCATTATTGAGCCCTCATCGAGCCCTTGGGCGTCACCCGTCGTCCTGGTTAAAAGAAAGACAACACGTGGCGTTTCTGCATCGATTACCGGCATCTAAATCGAATTACGAAAAGGACGTGTATCCTTTGCCCCGCATTGATGACGCTCTCGATTGTCTCCATGGCGCACGCTACTTTTCATCCATAGACCTTCGCTCCGGTTATTGGACAGATTGCCGTGGACGAGAAAGACCAAGAAAAGACCGCCTTCGTCACTCCCGATGGCCTGTACCAATTCAAGGTTATGCCCTTCGGTCTATGCAACGCCCCAGCCACGTTCGAGCGCATGATGGACTCTCTGCTACAAGGGTTCAAATGGTCAACATGCCTTTGTTACCTAGACGACGTCCTCGTATTTTCACCTACATTTGAGACCCACCTTGAGCGTCTGTCGGCTATTCTCGACGTCCTTCCGCAATGCTGGCCTCCAGTTGAACTCGTCGAAGTGTCACTTCGGCCGCCAACAGATTACAGTGTTGGGCCACCTCGTTGATGCTTCTGGTGTGCGGCCGGACCCTGAGAAAATTCGTGCCGTCACCAGTTTCCCAGTACCCAAATCCGCCAAAGATGTTCGGAGTTTTGTGGGACTCTGTTCCTATTTCCGGCGGTCGTGAAGGACTTTGCAGCAATCGCTCGACCACTTACTGATCTTCTAAAGAAAGACGTCCCATTTTCGTGGGGGTCCACTCAAGCTGCCGCCTTCTCTCACCTCATCACAATTTTGACGACGCCACCTATATTGGCCCACTTTGACCCATCCGCCCGACTGAGGTCCGAACTGATGCCAGTGGTCACGGGATCGGAGCCGTCCTCGCCCAAACGTCAGCAGGGACACGACCGCGTTATCGCCTACGCTAGTCGCCTCCTTACACCTGCGGAGCGCAACTATTCGATCACCGAAAGAGAATGCCTTGCTCTTGTCTGGGCGGTCTCCAAGTTCCGTCCATATTTATATGGCACTCACTTCTCCGTAGTCACCGACCACCCACGCGCTCTGCTGGCTTTCATCATTAAGGGATCCCACAGGTCGACTTGGTCGCTGGGCTCTGCGACTGCAAGAGTACACTTTTGCAGTGACGTACAAGTCTGGACGCCTGCATCAGGACGCCGACTGCCTATCTCGCTATCCGGTTGGCGAGTCGCGCACCGTCCCTGACACCGACGCTTGCGTGTGCACCGTTTCCCAACTGACCCACATAGCCGACGAGCAACGCCGTGATGCATCCTTACGGGCTATCATCGAGTGCCTCGAAGCCTCACCTTCGGACCGATCTCATCGCTCGTTCGTACTCCAGAATGGTACGCTATACCGCCACAACTTTCATCCAGACGGACCATCCCTGCTGCTTGTTGTACCCAAACACCTCCGCTCTGCTGTACTCCACGAACTTCACGACGTTCCAACTGCCGGTCACCTTGGTGTGTCCCGCACATACGACCGAATCCGCCGTCGCTTCTATTGGCCAGGTCTCGCACGCTCCGTCAGACGATACGTCGCGGCGTGTGAGAAATGTCAACGCCGCAAAACACCATCGACGCTTCCGGCTGGGTGCCTTCAACCCCTCGACATTTCGTCCGAACCCTTCTTTCGCGTCGGCTTGGACCTACTCGGCCCTTTTCCCCTGTCTTCTGCTGGCAACAGGTGGATAGCTGTGGCCACAGACTACGCCACACGCTACGCCATCACACGAGCTCTTCCAACAAGCTGCGCCACAGATGTCGCCGATTTTCTTCTGCGCGACGTGATCTTGCAACACGGTGCTCCACGCCAGCTGCTCACGGACCGTGGCCGCACATTTCTATCGAGAGTCATAGCGGACATCCTGCGTTCATGTGAAACGCGGCATAAGCTCACTACGTCGTACCATCCGCAAAACGAATGGCCTCACGGAGCGTCTGAACCGAACCCTAACCGACATGCTTTCAAAGTATGTTTCCTCAGACCACTCCGACTGGGACCTTGCTCTACCGTACGTGACATTTGCCTACAATTCCTCGCGCCATGACACGGCTGGTTACTCCCCATTTTTCCTGCTGTTCGGCCGCGAACCCACATTGCCCCTTGATACAGTCATTCCGTTGCCAGCAGCTCCGACCACTGAATACGCCCTGGACGCTATCAGCCGGACCCGCTCATGCACGCGAAGCCGCTCGTACTCGCCTTCTGACCTCCCAAGAGAACCAACGCCGTCGGTATGATCAACGACACCGCGACGTACACTTTTCGCCCGGTTTCTTTGGTTCTGCTGTGGTCTCCGACCCGGCACGTTGGCCTGTCCGACAAACTGCTCTCTCGGTACACAGGGCCATACCGAGTGCTTCGTGCGGTGACTCCCGTCACCTATGAAATCGCTCCTGCTGACTCGTCGTCTTCATCCACCCCGCATGCCAGCGACATCGTACACGTCGCACGCCTGAAGCAGTACCACTCACCCAATGACGTTGACGCCTAGATGCGCCGAGACGGCGCCTTTGCGCCGGGGGTTATGCTACATGTAGGCTGCCGGAATCCATATTGTCGACGCGCGTGTGCGCCCGACGAAGAGGACGAAGGTCGTTAGCTGCTCGAGCTCGGAGCCGGATTGCTCAGCGCTGCAGCCGTTCTTGAAAATATATCTTGTGAATAGCGACTTGTAAAAGCGACTGTCACTCACGTAACAATATTGAGGTGCGTTAATTTGGTTAGAAGCCGGTGATGAGGAACGCGATCAGAAGCCTTACAATAATCGAGAAACACTGCGTCCACATGAAAGCCTGCGTCAACTGCTGAAAATAAATCGTTAGTAAATCCAGCGAGTTAGCACGGTGCCTGTTTTCTTTGTGTTTAGTTTCTCACTTTCTTTCTAGGTTCCACTTATGTTGATCTCCGAGTGAGAAATTCTTTCATCAGAGATGGCCCTCGCTCGGAATGCAGAAGAGAATTTTCTCGGATATCCCCTCGCGGAAGCGTTATCTACAGCTCAAACTGCTCTCAGGAAATACGCAATGCACTTCTGTGAGGGAAACCATTAGGAGGTAACGTTCTACGTAAGCACGTTACCAGGAGCCCTTCTTTAGATGTGCAGTGTGGGAAATGTGACCATGTACATAATAAAGAAAATCGACTGTCTTGTTGATGCCGCCTAAGCCGTACACTAGCAGCGTCTCGCGTCGCTGACTGGCGCAACTTCATGTGAAATCGCAGCTGAAGACGGCCCCAAAGCTGCAACTAAGTTTAAAGTAAATCGGACTCCTGGCTGAGTGGGTGTTTTGTAACCACGATAGCCTATAGGACGTCAGATAGCTGAGTACTAAGTCAGGAAAATCACAGTAACAGTCACGTGGTCACAGTAATATTCACTTGTTGTACATAAGAGTTGCAAGTAACATGTTAATGACGAAAGCAAACTTTAGAATATCGGTAGTGGTTCATAATACTGGAATGGAACTAATCATTTGCTTGAAACGCAGGGCTTGAGCTGCAAAAGAAAGGCTGGTTTTCCTTAGATAGCATACCGGGAACATCGTGCCGCTGACAAATGTTTCTACGGATGGGAATGCAATTTTTCTCTGACATTTAATTTATTGCAAAAAAATGTTTGCAGCAAAGCGCACGCAAAGAATACGAGGCCGTTGTCCATTAGCAATTTACGCGTATGTTGCACGGTCTGTTGTTCACATCGACTGAATGGACGATCCAAGCTTCGACAATAGCTCCAAGGGACATTTCAACGCTTTTTCGGGGGGGTATTGGGCATTGTTCCAATAATAATAATAATTGCTGGGTTGAACGTCCCAAAAGCCACGACATGATTACGAGAGACGCCGTAGTGGAGGGCTCCGAAAAATTCGACCACTTGGGGTTCTTTAACGTGTATCTAAATCTATGTACACGGCTTCAAGCATTTTCGCCTCCATCGAAAATGCTGCCGGCAGGGCCGGCATTCTATCCCGCTTCCTTCGAGTCACCAGTGAAGCACTACAACCAATAGGCCACCGTGGCGGGTGCATTGTTCCAACGTTGGATGAAACGTATACAAGCTGGCAGGGAATTTAAATCGGAGCGCTTTAGGGCCCGGCTTGTCGTCCATCCAAGCATCTCATGTGACGTCATCATTCACACAGTAAAGCGCGCTTAATACAGGCCATCTGTGCTAGCAATGCTGAGAACCGGTTTACAATGAAGGAACAGGGTATTACTAGCAGAAATAATCAAGAAGTAATCGCTATTATTAACTAAAAATAGCTAAAAACGTTCCAGAAACCTGCGGCTGACTCCATCGCCTCGGCGAGAGAGCGAATGACCCTCGCCCTATGCTTCGCGGCACTGCGTCACTCCATCTGATGCGGGAAACAGCCTGACGGAACTCGCTACAGACGACTCGTATGTCTACTTCCGTAACAAGCAGGAAGTCGATAAAGCGCAGATATTGCACACCGAGTTTGCCAATCTCTCTAACAAGATTCGACTCGTGCCGGGGAAACCATTCAGGCTTACATCAAATATATGCGTCATTGAGAGTTCGTTTAACCAAGCATTGGGGACTCTACGAATGGTAATTGCTAGGTGCCCGTGCTACGCACTTCCTCAGGTTTCAAAGTAGTGGAGGTGCCATACGTATTTTACTAGAAGCGGAAATAGCTATAAATATAGGCCTTCATGTAACACCGCTGATGAATTAGGTCATGTTTAAACTACTTAAAATGCCGCTATTCTTTTCTAATCACATTGAAGCAGTGGCTTCCCTGGTTATTGAATCACGGTGCCCAATGTGGCAACTATCTTAATGCTTACTACTTACTAGTTGGTCGGGAATGTGCTCAGTTGTCATAAATTTGTTCTTGGCCTGCTCAAAGACATTGTGATGTACCATGCTTACTGAAGGCGTGTAACAAAAATGCAGTATTTCGAGTCACCCTTTACGGCACCACACGTACAACGGATCGATGGCGGAAGCATTTTATTCATTTGTCAAGAGGCACAGCTGCGTTGATCAACTCCGCGTTGTCCAGGAGGCCTACGATGCGGCGGTGAGCCATGGCCTTGCCGTCACAACGTGGACGCCGCCCACAGTCTTGCTCCCAAAAAAGGGGTGAAGACTCTTCCGGACCTCAGTATACTTTATTACCTACCTAACCACATGTTGCGCGATATGCAGGTTGTCTGAACAGGAATAAGTGCTTCGGACAGGCGTGCCAACGTTTAGAGAAGTCGACCTGTTTTCGTCAAAGCTGCCTCATCGTCCTTGGCGTGTTACCTATAAAAAGGTTTTTCAGCGTCACAACTTCACGCGGCGGTGCTGTCGGTACTAGTCATCTCAAAATCTGCTGATCTGTCTGCTGCGTAGAACTTTACGGGAACTTTATATTCGTAAATTCGCGTGATGCCGGTTTTATTCCGTGAGCCATGCTCCGGCCAACATATATTAAAAGAAGACAGCGCGCCAATTTATATTCCGTAAGCAATATTAGTTATTAAATTTGATTTTCACAGCGTCAGTACCTAAATAAATCAGATGGAGGGGCGAGACAGCTGGTTTCCGTTTCTCCTAAATCTGTGGCACCATGTGTGTAGCAGCGATGCAGGCAGGAAGGAAATTCTACTCCTCAGCTACTCTCGGGGCCAAGCTTTTGAAGGAATCAAGCTCCATCGATGAAAAAAGTATTCCCTTTTCACATTCACGCCGTTCACATTTATACGATCTTTGAAAGCTTCGCACCGCCACATGCCAAGTGTCATCCCTTCAAGAACGTGTCGAACTGGTTTCGAGACGTCGGTATGATAAATTATTTTGCTGAAGTCATTCTCAAAGCCGTAGTCATTCATATGAGTCAAGACCACGATTAAGGGGAGGCAATCGCCAGGCGGATTGCAAGGGCCAACACATCAGACCCTCGAAACGCACCACGAATGTGCGGGCAATTGAGAAGAGTATACGCTTTTAGAGCGCCAGCGAAGGCTGGTTGTGGGCCAAAGACTGAGTCAGAGCCAAGAGTTGTCAACACAGCAAAACATATTCTCGATCAAGGCAGTACAAGCATCACATATGCATGCACATACACGCACACTCGGCAAGTCAATTCACAATATAACTGATGTGGTGTTTAGAACAACGGGAACAAAACAAACAAATCGCGCTACAAATGCAATCTCATGAATTACAAAACATTCAATAAAGGAAAGATGATTACTTTTAAGGGCTCGTTTTTCTTTGTTAGACACAATATTAATGAGAACTAACAGACAGCAATGCCAAGGAAAGTATAGGGGGTGTTATTTGTAGTAATTAGAATATAAATGTGAAGAAAGTAAAGTGGACGAAAAGATAACCTGCCGCCGGCAGGTTATCTTTTGAAGCGTGTCTCGAAGGTTTTCTATCAGGAAACACCCACGCACACTCCAGCGCTGATCGTCGTTGTTCTCACCGTCGTCGGCCCGTTACATGTCTCCCTTCGTCGTTTCTTCACTGAGCGCACGGCGTCATCACGCAACAGTTGAGCAGCTCACATCTCATTGAACTTCCCGCAGTGGCGACCCACTGACTTCATCACGTGGTAACTCCCCGCGGTCACGCACTTTCGCCCACACGCGCACGGTTTCTGAATTATTCGGCGTGACTCATCAGTGCGCTGCATTGCGGAAGGCGGGGGAAGAGCGAGGCTTCTCTCGAATGTACGACGGCGTCTTCTCTCAGTGTCTCTAGTCGACTTCGATTTACCAATAGCTGGTCTTGAGGTCCATCGACGAAAAGTACTTCGCGTTGTAGAGTCGATCCAGGGTGTCGTTTATCCGTGGGAGAGGGTAGAAATCCTTCGATATTTTGTTCAGGCGGCGATAATCGTCTCAGAAGCGTAGGGTTCCGTCCTTTTCACTAACACTACGGGTGACGCCCACGGCTTTTGGAAGGCTGGATGATATTGTCACGTAACATTTCGTCGACTTGCTTCTTCGTGACCTCACGTTCTCGCGTCGAAACTCTATATAGACTCTGACGAAGTGGTCTGGCACTTTTCTCTGTTATGATGCAATGTTTCGCGACTGGGGTTTCCCGAATTCTTCACGATAATGAAAAGCAGTCCTTGTATTGCAGGAGCAGGATCTTCCGCTGTTTTAGATAGGAAGCGGCTTTTGCTCGGGGCTGTGTCCGTCGCCGGTGATGGCGTCCGCGCTCCACTGCGCATGCGCCTACTCTCTCTCCCACTCTCCTTCTTTGCGCAGGTTTTCGGTCCCCTTCTCTCCTCTCCTCCCCCGCGCTGAAGCCGCGGCGCAGCCTCTCTTCCCACGTGATGCAGCCGTGCCGCAGCCAAGTACGGCCTGTAACCCAATCTCTCCTCTCCCTCCCCCATTTCATGTGTATATAAGGGCGTGCGCTCGGTCGGCTTCCGTCATTCTCGTTTCGCTCCCGTTCAGGTGAGTTGTAACGTCAACGTCGGTGCGACTCGTTCACTCGGCGCTAACGGAAAGCAACGCACAAACACAACGTAATAATAACACAAACACTAAAGACAACTTACAAATTACGATGTACGTCCTTGGGTGCGGTTTTGATCTCTGATGTGGTTTTGATGTGCGGTTTTTATCTCTGCTGGTTTATAAAAAGGCGTGGATTCTGAGAATAAATTTCAGTTTGAAGTTAGCGCTCGTCTCGTGTTTATGTTGCTTTCTTGTGTGCCCGTAATTATTAGCTACCTGCTCTATGATGAATTCTTACAAACTCGCCCAGGTTTTCGTTCTCGTAAACTAAAGGCAAACCTCACACACTAACGGAAACGCCGAATGAACGCAACGGAAACTTGGTGTGCGCGCCCAATGCTGCTTCGCATCCCCTCATGGTTCCCTTGAGTTGGAGATGGTGTCATGTTTTTGGTTATCCTTCGGAAGGCTCGGATTGATGTCGAAAGTTGAATGAGGAGCTTGGTTCGTCGGAGTAGGTGCGGCAGAATCGGTGAGGGCGAAAGCATTGGTGGCGTCCACAGTTTCTTCGATGTAGGTGACCGTCGTGCCTTTATTCCCATGCTTGTACTCGTTGCCGAAATTCCTGAGCATCACGGTTGCTTTCCCTGCCCGCAGCTCGGTGATTCCTCTTGCGATGCAAATCGCGCGGTTGATCAACAGGTGCTCGTCACCGTCAAGAACCCCTCCAGGTCTGCGGATTTCTGAGTACCGACGGAAACGACGACGCTTGAGCGAGGCGGAATGGTGGCTTGGTCTTCCAGCACATTCAAGACGTGCTTTCCTGGCGGCGTGTCCGGCGGTAGTGCTTTTTCTGTGGATAGTGTTATCGACTGGGATCTCAGGTGGATTACTGCACCAAGAAAGCCTAATAAGTCCATACCAAGGATGACGGCTCTCGAGCAACGCTGTAGGACTACGAAAGCCGCTGGATAAATCAGGTTGTTAAAGGGCTCCTCACCAGGTGACCTAACGAATTTTAGTTACACATTGCAAGTTGTTGCGTGCCCAATAAACAGCATTATGCCGCAAGAATTTTTCTAATCGGTCAGTTAGAAGCTGAGAAAAACAAGAATTTGTAGCGGCGCGAAACCATGATGCGAGGAGGCGAGCTGCACACCCTCGCCGCTCGCCCCGCATAGCCTTCGCAAGCCAAATCCCTTCCCTGCCCTCTTCGGCACGCGAGCGGAAGGATCACATAACGCATACGCATGAACACGTCATACGCACAGAATGTCACGAGCGCATGACGCGCCCGAACCAGCCCGAGCCCCCGAGACGCGAGCGGTGTTTGTGGCGGCGTTCTTAGCGCTTCATCTCTGCAAGTTATGCGGAATGCGCCCTCGCCGATCACTTGGCTTTCAACCTATTACTGAGCACGAAAGCTGCAACATTTGTACGGACGCGAGACTAGCGGTGTGCAGCATGAACATCTAGTTAGACGCGGGAGGATAAATGAGCCTAATGAGCGCTGGAACGCAGTAGAAAATTGGTTTCGTTGTAAAGGGTGGCGTCTGCACGATGCGCAAAGCGCGAGAACACGAACGCGTGCGAAACGGAGGTAGATTAGTCTCGAATCTCGCTGCGATTCGCAGTAAAAATTAAAAAAAGAAAACGCACACATTCCGTTTGTGTGTTTTATTATTGCTCTCAAGTTTTATTCATCCATTCAAGCAACAAATTACAAAAACTACGCGTCGTGTCAAATAATTATCGCAGTGTCACGTGCTACTGTTGGCGACGTCAGAGCACACTCGTCTACGTAGAGGAGCGACGTCACAGCACTACTATCTACGTAGGGCCATTCTCTCATGCACGTCATCCCCTCATTCTCTGGGCGCGTGGACGCGAGAAGAAGGGCAAGCAGCGTTCAGCTTGAAATTTGACCCATTTACACGGCGCGTAGCGTTGCAAATTTTGGCAGACGTAATGGTGAACGCCTAGTGCATGGATTGCGCTGGTCAGCTCAAAATTGTCAAACCTGGTGAGGGGCCCTTTAATGGTGACTTTCGCTGTGCCGATTCGCGCCAGCGTTACTAGGTGACTTCCAGATGTCCGGATTTGGGGCCTTCGCAGGTGGTCTTGACTTTTTTCAACTACGCAGCGAACGGTTTACTGGTGACATAGTAATCTGCTCCAGGGTAGACCAGAGCCACGACTTCGATAAGCACGTTGATGTCGGTAGTACGTCGCCTTGCGTTACGGTTAGGTCGCGGCGTCGCATCATGGCTACGTTGGGTCGTTCCGCTGCTTCCACGGGGTGTCGTCAGGTCTTCTTCCGGCCACGAAGTTTCCACGTGAGGGTTCTGTTTGGCTTGCGACGTGTGCTTCAGATTTCGCTGCGACGTCGACATCGGCGGCGGAGGGTCTTCAGTATTTCGTCGTACAGCAACCGTACCTCCATCGGTTGCTGCCCTTAGTTTTTCGGGTATGGACTGATGGATCGGCCCCGAGTAGGGCCGGTGTACTGCCGGCGGTGCGGTGAGGTGTAGCGTCCTCGCTAAGGTGAACGCCACTGCCATCGAGATCTCCACTCAGATGCAGTGAGACAGTCGGCGATGTCTCGCACCATTTCACCTCGCTCTGGACGTGGCGCGTTTATGGCAAAGCCACGCAGTCCCATTTTCGTTATTGGCAGTGGCAGTAGGTGTGGCTGGCTTCCCCCGCTATGGTAGCAGAGTGGGCAGTGGTCGAGGGCGCGCCAAACGTCGGTCTTCTTCGGGGTATAGTGCCTGCCGACAGGTGGGTGGTACGGCGTCCGTGGCGGCGGCGGCGGTGTCTGGCGGAGGAACTGCGGCGGTGCGGCGTCTTCACATGGGCGTAGAGGAGGAGCGTTACGATTCGCTGCAGCAGCGTAGCTCATAGCCTGGGGCTGCGGCTCTGCTAACTCAAGAACGCCCAGGGATTGCTGGATCTCTTGGCACATGACTTCGGCAATCAAATCCAATTGAGGCTGCGATGGAGGCAGAAATTTTCGAAGCTCCTCGTGTACGATCGCTCTAATCGCCGCACGCAAGTCGGCGGAGCAGAGCCCTTGCATTTTGTTGAGGTGTGGCGTCGAACGACGATTGTATTGGAGGTTGCACATGTCCAGCGTCTTCAATCGTAGTCGCTTCAGAGACAAAATCTTGGACACTGTTCAGTGGGTTCCGCATCAGTCCCGCGAAGAGCGCCTGCTCAACTCCTCGCATGAGGTGGCGAACTTTCGCCTCTTCAGGCATGGCAGTGTCTGCCTGGCGGTACAGTCTGGTCATCTCGTCCCCGAAGAGCGGCACGTTTTCATTTGGCAGCTGTACACGGGTTTCGAGCAGAGCTTCAGCCATCTCCTTGCGGACGAAGCTTGTGAACCCGGCGAGGATCCTGATGCAAATAATGTCCCACTTTGTCAGGCTTCGCTCTTAGTTCTGAATCCAGGTCAGGCCCGCGTCTTCAAAAGCGAAAAAGGCATGCCATAGCTTGTCGTTGTTGGCCCAGTGTTTGAAAGCGGCCACTCGGTCGTATGCTTCCAGCCAGCTTTCCGGATCTTCGGCTGCTGATCCGCGGAATGTTGGCGGTTCTTTAGGCTGACGGGACACGATAGGCGTAGGCGGCACAGGGGCTGTCATCGTGCCTGCGGTCGAGTTCACTGCCTTGGGATGCCTGGTGTTTTCGGTAAAAAGCCCGTACTCTGGCTCTAAGCCCATCTGCATCCGCCTAGTTCGACTATCCGGGTCGTCTTTCGTGTCTTCTTAGCGGCTTGGGCTTGGGTCAGCACTTCGCGGGGACGTCCGGATCATGAACGAAGCAGCACCTCCACCAGATGTCACGTTATTGTTACGTCGACGAAGGCAGCACTCGGCGTGTTTAAGACGGAACTTTTTATTTGGGCGAACCTGTGCCCGGAAAATGAACGCAGCAAAGTACCAGCAATTCAAGCTCTACACTGATAGCGACGAGAACAGCGTCGGTCGTCGAATGAGCTGATCTACGGTGACGTGCGTCGGCATTTATACATGCGGCATGGAACATTCGAGCCTTATAGCTGGTGCTCGCGTAAGCTCTCAATTAAACTTGGCTATTCGCGTCCTCCGCGTAATCTTAACAGAATGATCTTGAACAATCGCGAAGTTTTTCAAGCAGTGTAGCGTGGTCTGCGCCGAGCATTCCCAACATTATTTGTGGGTGTCGCCCGAGAACAACAAAATAAAGCACTAAACATGCGTGACAATATACGCTTTTATGTCAATAGAGAGTTTGAAAAATGGGGCTCCATGGAGCTTTCGAGCCGCCAGGGTGCATGGGCAGAACCCAAGCCACTATTGGGCTCGTGCGCTCGTCTTTACCCAAGGCCCAAAATCGAACACTAGCATGGGTAACCAAGGCGCCTTGGGTCGCCAGCGCGACGACGCAGACGCAGTGCGGGCCGAGACGCAGTTCTCAAGCTCTACTGCTCCTCAGAACGCAAGAGCAGCCTACCCAACGCAGCTTTTGAAACTACTCAACGCAATTCTCAAACTCTCTAATATATCTAGTGAGCCTGTCCCGTTCTGTGCTAGGAGTGTTCTCTACCGTGCGAGAGGCTTGTCCCTGTTCGGCATGGCGGGGCATGTCTCGCGCGATTAGGTGCACCGTCTAGTTTAGGCTCGCGAGCGCGTTGCCTTCTTTGGTGTCGTGCGTGGGAAAACCATACGATTGTCGAGCTCGCTCTTTGGGGTCTGTCCGCTTTGGCCAGGCTGGCCAGCGCTTCCATGAAAATTCTCCCTTTGGCGTAGTTGTTTACTGCCCTTCGGGAGTCGCATAGGACGACTTCGCATTCCTGATCTGCGGGGCAGTGCGATGGCTACATCCTGCGCTATTTCCGAATCTCGTGCATATGCTGCTTGCGATTCTGGTTTATGAATCTGTGTATATGATTTACGGCTGTTGGGACATTCGACTGCATGAACATAGAGCGCGTTCCTGTCCCTGCCGAAAGACCAAAGCAAAGCCCGCGCTCTTGCCTTTGTTCTGCGTCGTTTGTAATCAAAGGTGCACGTTTCCAGGGATGTTTGCCACCGTAACGGTGTCTCAGATTTTGTTGGGGGTTTGAATTTTTGGGCCGTGTTGGCTGTATGCCGAGCTTGTTCATATTCTGTCTTCCCGTCGGTGTGGTCGACAGGCGTGCCTTGAAAAAAAAAATATAAAGTACAGGCTACTCTATTTTTCGATCCATTTCCTATCCCCGCGACATTATTTTACATTTTAAAATTTGACTGTTTTGGAACAGATATATAGCGTCCGTTAAATGCACGAAGATTACGGGTGTCATTGTAAAACTTTATTTAAAGGAACAGGGCTCTATATAACTCTACAAAATGTAATAAAGGCGATAAAGTGCGGCATGGATTTACATCTTTTTGTCGATAAGTAGGACGAACGGAAAAATGTAATAAGTTCGGCGGGCTTTCAATGTTCTCGACACAAATTGAAAGAAGTAAGACCAAAACCACTGAACTTTCATCTGCCGAATATTAAAACATTAACAGGAAAAGAAGCGGCTAACCCTGAAAAAACTTCATTGTAATGAGCAGTTCCTTAGGGTGTATGCTTATGTGAAGCGCTTGCCCTGCACTTCCCGAGACAAGTGAAGCTAAGTGGAAGACGAAAGAAACAGAAGTGTTGATGTTAGTGATAAACTGGTGTGACATGATCTCAAGACACGCTGCCTTGTAAGCCAGAGCGTCAATCTTCAAGATGCCGTTGTGGTAAATCTGTGTTTTCGTTTCTTAGTATCTAGGTGAAATTGCGTTCATTGCGTGAGAAAGTCTTCACTAATACGAGCAAAACCGCAGGGACAATATACAAGGCATTTTCGCCTCACGATATTCTGATTAACGAAGCAGGCGTCTTGAACCTTCTGTTGTGTATCAACATTGGGAAAATGACTGCATTGTCACGTAGTCGTGACGGCGAAGAATACGGCAGTCGTGATATTAAAGAAGAAATCTATGGGCGAACGTGTGCCCAAAGTACAAGCAATACGCACTGTACACTGATAGGAGCGAACAAAGTCTGGGCCGTCGGTAATACGATCTGCGGAAGGCACTACGGCGTTTATTCTAGCGGCATCGTTTATGGCCCCGTTAGTTCTGGAAAGTTCCCAGACGTTTGGACGCAGTAGTGACACGTGTAACGGATCGCTTACATAAAAATAGAAAAAGAAGCGCGTGTGGCAGTGCCCCTCTTTAAAAAAATCACAGTTTCGCCGCAAGGGCGAAGCAACGAATGCGGTAGCAAGAAACTAATGCTATACGAAGTGAGGCTCGCCAATGGACACTCTCAGTTTGAGCAGCGCTCTGTTGCCAAAGGCCGGTCGAAGCAGCGAAGGAACTAGCGTGCTTGAAGGTCGAGCTTGTGACGCTTGATAGTTCGC
Organism: Rhipicephalus sanguineus; assembly: GCF_013339695.2. NCBI lineage: Eukaryota > Metazoa > Arthropoda > Arachnida > Ixodida > Ixodidae > Rhipicephalus > Rhipicephalus sanguineus. The sequence continues at coordinate 82,522,515 of NC_051185.1, read as the reverse complement.
GCTCATCTTCTGTTTGTTCGTTTAGCGGCGTCCCTTGAACTCGAGTGACTTTCGTACGCTCCGTAACATGAGCGCGGACATCACGGTGAAAACTTGAAACATCCCTCTTGCCCTCACCACGAGAAAACCGTGCGAGCAGACAGCGGAAGACCAAGGTTCTCCCTGCGCAAATATAAGAAGAAGCGAGTGAGCTCGCCACGACTTTTAAATGCGCCCGTCGCGATCCTAGCGCCATCTCGCTGGTCAATGCAAGAAACGCTTATAAGCGCCTGCCGTCTCTGAGTGCGTCCAGAGGTAAAGGGTGTGTATATAACGCTTGCCGTTAGCTATGTGGAGGATGTGCGTTCCGTGGCGTAGTGGTTAGCGCCACTCGCTACAGAGCAAGAGGTCCCTGGTTCGATTCCGCGCTTCGGAAGCATTTTTCTGAATTATTTTTCTTTGGGGCTTTTATATATATATACATACTTATACATATACGGTGCATGACGGCGAACGCCGACGGCAAAATCCAGCCGAGACTGCCCATATATTGCTATCGCAATAAAACCTCTCTGAACTCTCTGTCATAAACTGAACATGGAAGGGGAAAAATAATGCATACCAAAGAAATGACAACAACAAAGGTAAAATTAGTTTTCAGGTTGGCTAAAGCGTAGAAAACGGCTTAAGGCGCACGAAATAGATGACTTCAGGTCATGTGCGGCGCCATTGGGAGTTCGCAGTGCCACCCAGGATGACCTTGAAGTCTAGAGCGCCGAGACGTCGAAGCAACCTGTATGGATTGAAGTATCGCCGTAGAAGTGTTTCGCTGAGTCCACGTCGCCGTATAGGTGTCCGGACCCAAACAAGGTTTCTGAGTTGGTATTCCACGTTGCGTCGTCGAAGATTGCAGCAACGGCTGTCGACAATCTGCTGGTTCTTGATACGCAGGCGGGTGAGCTGTCGAGCTGCTTCGGCGCGAGACAAATAGGTAGCGACGCCGAGATTTTCTTCATCGGTGATGTTCGACAGCATAGCGTCAAGTGTCGCTGCTGGGTACTTCCTTAGACCAACCTGTATGGTGTCATCTGCGTCGTTTCTTATACGGCCGTGTCGTAGGTTAAGGCTACGTACCTAGGTATGGTATCCCACGTCTTGTATTCGACGACGACTTACATGTCCAGCACGCGGGCAATAGTCTCACTTAGGCGCTCGGTGAGGTCATTGGCCTGTGGGTGGTAGGCGGTGGTCCGGTGGTGGCTTGTCTGGCTGTGTCTCAAGATCAACCTTAGTTAGGTCAGCAGGAAATGCCGTGTCTCTTTCGGTGATGAGGAGCCCTGGAGCGCCATGATAAAGGACGATGATCTCAACGAACAACTTGGGTACCTCGGCGGTAGAGCCATTGGGCAGGGCCCTTGTTTCGGCGTAGCGGGTGAAGTAGTCGGTAGCTACGACGATCCCCTTATTTCCGGAAGATGACATCGGGAACATCCTCGGTAAGTTCATCCCGATTGGCTGGATTCGGTGGTGAGGTGGCATGTTGGGCTGCAGCAGTCCGGTTGGGCCAGCCGGCGGCGTCATCCGTCGTGAACAGTCTCAACAAGTCCTCAAGTAATGGGCGACGTCGGCAGTGAGTTGAGACCAGTAGTAGTGTTCTTGTATCCTCGCGAGTGTGCAGGAAAATCCAAAGTGTCCCGCCGTCGGGTCATCATGCAAGGCTCTCAGAACCTCTGCACATAATACTGAAAGTATAGCGAGGAGGTTGATGGCACGACGGGTGATAAGTTTTTTGTGCAGAATGTCGTTTTGCAAGAAAAAGAAGACGCCCGCATCTTCCCACGGGGGGAACTCGAGTAAAGGCATCGCAGAGTGGTGGGGGTATCGGGTTAATGTTGCGTAATTGGGTATGGTTTGGGAATGCTTAAGTGTTACACGATGCGCACACCAAGTACGACTTGAACGGCTCCAGCGTGCACGAAGTTCCGGGTCCGCAGCTCGCTTCAAACGCTTGCGTTCAGCATCGTATGCTCATCTCTTCGCAGCCTTGTCTTCTGCGTTGCTTGCTGTTGTTGACGCCGACGACGGTGAGGGTGGGGTAACGTTGCCTTCAACGAGTGGTGGGACGCTGATTGAAGGTACTGTAGCTTCCATCGCATCTACTCGAGTCAAGCAAAGCGTCAAGTCAAGCGAAAGCCAAGTAAAGACGCCCTTGACTGAATTCCGAACGGGCGCACCGCCGCTTATTTACACAACGCCCACGTTCGAGGGAGAGGATGGAGGGACGGAGAGGAGGGAGGGAGGGAGAGGAGAGGCTTGCGCCGGCACGAGACGAGCCGAACATGCGCAGTGGGGGTGTGGACGGCGCCGCCGACGCCGCAGGTGCGACTAAGAAATGCTCCGCATTTAAAACAACGCCAGTCCTCGCTTGACTACCTTCGGCACAGCGGTGGTCTTGCGTACAAGGCGCCTGGTACTTCTGGTCGGCTCGCTGTCGGTCAGCAATGTCGTCGGCATTTATGCTTCCGAAGAAGCATCCATCGTCCTGGTCGGCCTCCGGCGGCGGGCCGACGGGGGCGCGGGACAGGCAGTCGGCATTAGAGTACTTTCGTCTGGACTTGTAAACGACGGTAATGTCGAATTTTCGAAGCATCATACTCCTCCGTGCCAGGCTAACTGAAGGGCACTTCAAGTTAGCTAGCCAACATAAGGCGCGGGGGTCGCTTACAACTTTGAATAATAATACTAATATCTGGGGTTTAACGTGCCAAAACCACGATATGATTATGAGGGACGCCGTAGTGGAGGTCTCTGGAAATTTCGACCACCTTGGGGTTCTTTAACATGCACCTAAATCTAAGTACACCGGCCTCAAACATTTTCGCCTCCTTCGAAAATGCAGCTGCCGCGGCCGGGATCGATGCCGCGATCTTCGGGTCAGCAGTCGAGCGCCACTTTAGAACTTTGAAGTGCCTGGCGTTAAGGCAGGGCTGAAACTTCGATGTAGCCCACATAATGGCAAGGCACTCCTTCTGTGTTGTGGAATTGTTGGGCCCCGCCTTGGATAGCGACCGGCTGGCATAGATGATCACTCTTTCCAGTCCGTCAGTCTTCTGCACAAAGGCGGCGCCGAGTCCCGTCCGGCTTGCGTCGGTTTGGATTTCCGTATGGGCGCATTCGACGAAATGCGCGAGTATCGGAGGCGTCTGCAAGCGTGGTTTAGTTGTTCGAGTGCCTCAACTTGCGCCATTCCCCACTTGAATTCGACGTCGGGCTTCGCGAGGGCAGTTAGCGGCTCGGCGATCCGTGCAAATCCCGCCATGAAGCGTCTGTAACAGGCGCACAAGCCGAGAAATCAGCCTACGGCCTTAATGTCGGTGGGCGGCGGAAAGGCAGCAACGGCAGCTGTTTTTCGCGGTTGTGGGCGAACTCCAGGCATGCTAAGGACGCTGCCCAAAAACAAGAGATCCTCGTACGCGAAGCGGCACTTTTCTAGCTTCAGGGTCAGTCCTCATTTCTTGATTGCTTTAAGTACGGTTTCAAGGCTCGGGAGGTGTTCGTCGAAGGCTGAGGCAAACACAACGACATCGTCCAAGTACACAACGCAAGTCTGCCACTTCAAGCCTGCCACTACGCTATCCATGACGCTTCGGGAAGTCGCAGGTGCCAAGCAACGACCCAAGGGAATGACCCTGAACTCGTAGAGGTCATCTGGTGTTACAAAGGCAGCCTTCTCTCGGTGTGACAGTCTTGAGGCTGCTCATGGAAATGCAAACTACCCCACAAGAAAGGGTCTAGATAATGTGGTAACGTACTTTAGAGGCAATGGCTGGTAAAGATGGCTGGTAAAGAGGCGGCTTTGTCGCGTTACCGCAAGGGGGGTACAATGAAGAAGCTATCCAGGCATTAAACAAAAAATTCACTCACGTCAAATCGAGAGTGCCAAAAGGAAAAGCTAACGTAGCGAAATTTTGCAAAAGTTTATATCTCAGAAGACTAAGTGAAGAAATTAAGGAAAGTCAAGGTAACACTTTGTCTTTTTCAGTGCTAAAACGCCGTTTTAAGAAGTGCCGTTTAGGACTACCGTAAATGAACGAGGAACCTGGCAGCAAAATCTTAGTCAGTTCCTTTTACGTGCACTTTCCAACCTTCAGATAAAGGAAGACTTCTATTCCCAAAATTTTGAAGGTGCTGTAAAATACCTTGAAGAAAACAAGTGGTCGGGCCAAGCCTTGTCTACTGATGTAGACGATATTACGAATCTCATGGCCACCTCTTTAGCGCCGTGAGGGCGTGCAAAGAAGAAAACGGTGTAATTCGATCCCCTTCAAAATTCCGCAGGACTAACGGTAGATTATTTTTAACTCTTTCAGACGTTCACCTCAACAACACTTTTTTTCTCCATTAACGAGCGACAATTTTTGCAAGATAATCTGCATTGTGTCTTGCGTGGCACCAATTTTATACATTTTTTGCTACCATTGACCAATGCCGTGAGCGGGTTTTAAGCAACGAAGTTATAAAGGGTTTTAGATACATGGACGATTTATTTGTTATTTTAAGCGAGAATAGGACAGTGGCTAATCGGAACAGGGTCGACCTAGTGGTGAACCTGTTTAAGCATCGTGGAAAGGAGTTGTCGTTCACGTGTGAGGTGCCGCGAGGTAATGTGTTACAGCTTTTAAGTCTCAATTTACGGTTTTAGAAGGGTCACACCCGTTTGATGTATTCCCCTAGGGCACGAAAGGAACTCCTCTGCCAACTTAAAACTTGTTAAGAGGAGTATCGCTGGATCCTGCCTAGAATCGGCCCTGCGAAAGTTGTAGACGCATGTAGTAGACGAGGCACTTGCGAAACAAGTGCAGACTATTGTCCGCGGATTTCCTTAGATCGGTCATAACGGTGGTGCGTGAAGCGCTACTTCTAAAATTGAAAGGCAGCGCCAAGCGGAAAACAGCGGATGTGGGGACACGTGGGAAAAAACCTGAAGTTGTGATATATGAGCACAGGGTTTCTGATAACACCAAAAAAGTTGTCAATAGGCACGAGGTCCCACTTGTTCTTTCGGCGCCAAGCAAGCTCGCATAGCTTTGCCCTCGTACAACAAAAGAGGGAAGCTCAAAGAAGCATTTCTTGCCCTTTGTGCTGTGTGTGCAGGGAGTGGTGTACGACATACCGCTGTCTTTCGCAAAGTCATACATAGGGCGAAGAAGACGCTACCCTAATGACCGGTTAACGGAGCATGCGCAAAATCTAAAGAAAATTGATGGGGTACATCTTTCGTCCCAGTGCCGAAAATGCACGTGTGAGCTAACATTTCGTGAAGCCAAGATTCTAGGTAGAAGCCAGAACAAATCAGCCCTTGAACTCTGGGAGGCGTACCATATAAAGAAAAAATCTCACGATCTCCCGCTAAAGGGGACCATGAGGCGATGCGAAGCAGTGTTTCGGCATGTAGAGCCCGCGTTTCAGAGATGGAGTGGTGAGGGGAAGGGGAGAGGGGAATTAGAGAGGAGGAAAGGAGGGGGAGGGGAAAGGGAATGGGAAGAGAGAAGGGGAGAGGGGAAGAGAGAAGGGGAGAGGGGAAGAGAGAAGGGGAGAGGGGAAGAGAGAAGGGGAGAGGTGATGTGGAGAGGGGAAAGGTGGAGAGGAGAGGGGAGGGGGAGAGGGGAAATGATAGAGGGAGGAGAAATGGAAGGGAGAGGGGAGAGAGGGGAGTGGAGAGGGGAAGTGAAGAGCGCTTGCGCATGCGCAGTAAGGGTGGTCACGCCGCACACCACCACCACCACCACCACCACCACCGGATTGAACTTCGCTATAAGATGCTTCACATCTAAAACGGAACTGTCGGTGTTAGCGACACGTCGGTCTGCCTTTATAAGAGCGAGATTAAGTTTCTTGACGTGACATGTCCTTAGCCTGATGAGTGGCATTGTCTTGATATGCGCTCGGTTCGTCTGCGCATCACAGTGCTATATATTTCATTGCAATCATATAGGGCCTCTGCTGTCTTTTCTCATGTGTTTGTCTTTCTTAGCGCAAAAATGCCCCGCCACAGTGGTCTAGTGATCATGGCGCTCGACTGCTGACCCGAAGGTCGTCGGATCGAATCCCGGCCGCGGCGGCTGCATTTTCGATGGCGGCGAAAATGTTTGAGGCCCCTGTACTTAGATTTAGATGCACGTTAAAGAACCCCAGGTGGTCTAAATTTCCGGAGCCCTGCACTACGGCGTCTCTCATAATCGTATCTTGGTTTTGGCACGCTAAACCCCAAATATTAATATTATGATTATTCTTAGCGCAAAAATAAACATGTTATAGTAATTATCTCTTCATTGTCACAGTTGCGGTTGCCAGCCATCTTTTCAAGATATGACTTTCCTGTCAAAATACCATGACGAACGCGCGCATCTCATTTCAGAAGCTTATCATATCCACAATTGTGGCGAGACATGTGTAAGCCTGCCCCCGATTTCCCTCCCTCCGAAGAACATAGAACTTCTGTCCCATTGATTGCTTTATTGCCTCTGTGCAGGATGAGTCGTTGTTTTTCTGTTGTTTCATTGCGAGCGCGGTGAAGTATGTATATGCTGACTAGAGGAATAAACACATTTAGTTGTTAGTCAGCGCCGGGTTCTGTGTCCTTTCTTGTCCCGTCTTTTTAGCGCTGCTTTTTCATTCGTAATCATGAACCAACCAGCTCAAATGCGTACCCTACTGCTGGCTTACATTGCAGTATTTCAAATTAAAAGCATTAAAGAAAAAGCAACAGTTTCGCCGCAAGGGCGAAGCAATGAATGCGATAGCAAGAAAATTACACCATTTCCCGCTAAAAGGGGAGCATGAGGCGATGCGAAGCCGGAGCACTTGCACGATCGCGTTCCGTTGGCGTTTTTTGGGCATGCTACCGACCTGGCGTCGTGGAAACCGAAAAGGAACGCTACGCGCGTCTTGTCTTCCCTCTAGCCTGGCCGTTAATTCTCACAGGGCGAGCGGGGAACGCAGTCGGCAGGCATGCGAGAGGGGGAAGCGTAGGAGAGGAGAGAGAGGGGGAGGGGACGGGCATGCGCTGGTGCTCATCGCGGCGTTGCGCCGGAGAGAATTTCGGTATGTCTAGCCCGCGTTTCAGAGGAAGAGTGGACAGGGGGAGGGGAGAGAAAAAGGGGAGAAGGGAGAGGTGAGAGGGGGAGGGGAGAGGGAAAGTGGAGATGGGGAAGGGAGAGGGAAAATGGAGAGCGGAGGGGAGAGGGAAAGTGGAGAGGGGGAAACGGTAGAGGGGGAAATGGGAGAGGGGATGTGTAGATATACATACTTATACATATACGGTGCATGACGGCGGCGACGGCGACGGCGACGGCAAAAATCAGCCGAGACTGTCCATATAATTGCTATCGCAATAAAAGAAAATTCAGTGTGTGCTGGTTATCATTGTTTGTCCCCAACTCACTTGGTCGCGCTTCAATCGCACGGCGGGCAGGGATGTCTGTGGCAAGAGGTCTTTCGCGGATGTCTTTCATAATCTTTCACAATTTTTGAAGAGGTCTTTCATATTCGTTCACGAATGTTTGTTCTCAATTTTCGCGACTAATATGAATTGACTTTGGTGGTACTCCTGAAGTAAGAACCTTGCTATACACGACCTTAATAAGGTCCCTTCTATATTACGCCTACATAGTCTGGGACCCTCACACGGCAATAAATTGTCACAAGTCAGACCGTGCTCAGCGTGTTGCAGCTATATTTATGTTTAGGAAATATCACAGTTGTCACTCGCCTAGTGAACTGGGCCGAAACGCAAATCTTCATGCGTTAGAGTTACGGACAACAGTGAACAGATTAAGTTTCCCTTGCCTGATTATCCATAAGGGCCCCAATATTAACGGGGTCAATTTTTTTCAAACGGGCACCAAACGCATGCTTTCGAAGCAGACATAGTATTTATTGTGAACCTCCATTTACGCGCATTTGACACCTATAAGTACAGCAATTGCCACGGAGTAAATAATGGATACAACATAGAGCCCGATTGGCTGGTTCCGTTTTCTTCTTTTAAAACATATTTAAAGCAGGTTGTCACTCTTGCCTATTCTGGTTACGCGGCGTTTTTATCCAATAATTCTTAACGCAACGCCTAGGCCTCGGCTAGTGCATTCCTATTCAGCTTGTGATTATTAGGGTGAAAGCCTTATATGTCTCACTAAGCACAAAATTTGACGGCCGGCGTCAGCGTCGGAGACGTCTCTCTTCATGCGGCGCCATGGACGAGTGGTTCATAAAATTATCACGTCATGACGTCGTCATGTGACGTCATCATGACGTCAGATATCGCGAAAGTTTGCTACGTCATCATGACGTCACAAATTCTGGCGTGACGTAATGTGACGTAACGCCACACACTGTCGTTGTAGAGCCCTCCTTTGGGCGGCGAACAAAAACCGGAGAGCGCGTGACCTCGAGAAAAGAAAATAAAGACGCCGCTTCGTAGTGGCACGTGAAGCCACGGCTCGTTTTCCCTGCTGGCCTCGATTCTGGTTCAGCCGTCTCGTTCCTTCGCTCTTGTGGCATAAGCCTACACCTCATCACATGACGTCGTAGCTTGGTCAAAGGGGGGCTGATCACGGAGGCAGCGCAAAAACAGGTGAGGTGCCTCCGATTCTGGAGGCAGTGCGAAACCACGCTAGGTGCACAACGCTTTCGGAGGGTGGCGGAGCAAATACATTGAGGGAGCCTACATGACCAGACGTTCATGTAGGCTCCCTAATATATCGACTGAGAAGAAAAAGAAGATAGATTTCGCCTTCCAGTCATCTTAGGTGAATGCACAAGGGACCCTGTCATTTGTTTTACTACTGCGAATTAGTGTGAAAGAGGCAGTGTATTTACAATTAGTATTTTTGTCGTCAAGTTGCATGTGTAACTCTTTATTGTAGCTATATTTAATGATTGTATTTCCATTCTTGTAATCGAGCTTCTGGGGTTACCAGAATGAGTAAACAAACTTTCGACAGCCGTCGCATTTAGCCATGACACATGACCAAAGCGATCTAGCATTAGGCCATAGTAATTACGCAACACTAGCTTGCGTATGGTAAGGCATAAATCGCTGTAATGAACGCAGCATGTTATTCGATATCGTCAATGATCCTTCACAGTACTTTGTACAAAAGATACTTACGAAAAATGTAATGCTGGCAGAGGCGCACATTAAAGGACGTGTGAACGGTGGACGCTTCGAAGTGTGCAGGAATGCACGAGTGAGTTTGGAACACAATATTTTTCATATTTAAAAAAGCCCAAATGATTGTTATAATTAAAGAGGGATAATGAATAAGTTTTTGCATGATAAAACTAAGATTTAGCGTACTTCGCGAAATCGAGTCCTTTTCAAGTCCTTTTCACGAAAGATTTACATGAAGCTGAGAGTTTGGTCCTCGCGCCAATGTCAATGCCTAAAATGCAGCAATTATTTGGCGGCCAAAGAGAACATTTAGTTAACAATGCTATAATATTGCTTTCTATTGTTTCCGACTGAGCAAAATATATTGCGGCGATCTCTTATACCGTAAGTGGCAGTCGGGATAAGTTTCAGATTAGGTTTGCAGTCAAATGAAATACAATAGACTGAAGCGAGATGCACATATACCTCCTGTTAGCCATATTTGTACTCTTTGGCACCAACAATACTGCTTCCAATAGCCACTTCTCCGCCACGTTGTGCGCCATTCGACATAAAGCACGTAATAAATAGGTGCGCTCGCAATAACCGACACCTCGATGAGAATTTCAAACCTGAGTTTATTGTGACTGTGATTCATGTTTTGGAGACAGTTGTAGACAAAACGTTATATGAAAATTTATGAAAATTGAGGCTCGTAGCAGGAGATCATCTGGGTTAACTATCTGAGACGGCACTTAAAGTTACTTCACGTACCACCTTCAAAAAACTTATTTAAATGATTTTTGCAGGTAGACTTTTCATGCGCCCTCTCTATTCAGAAATATTGAGCCAAATAATGAATTTGTTAGCTTTAGGCGTTTAAAATTTACCACCATTTTCCAACCCCTCTATGACGCAACCGCAATTGAAACTGAAGGTTGCGATTTCACAGAATCAGCCAGCAGTCATGTGTCAGAAAGTATATATCTATATATATATATATATATATATCTAATATATATATATCTATAATATATGTCGAGAAAAGATGATTCTAGGCCGGTAAATATACGCAGTGAAACAGACGCGCGTACGGAGCGATTTATTGACGTTTGGGCGCGGGTCCGGCCTTCATCAGAATGGTGATGAAGGCCGGACCGCGGCCGAAACGTCATAATCGCTCCGTACGCGCGTCTGTTTCACTGCGTATATATATATTAT